>NW_020526099.1:0-45498 GCF_003368295.1 Carassius auratus
TGTGAATTCTGCTACATAATAATAGGAAGAGCCGGCATCAAAAGATCAACTAAATATATCACTATGAATGCTAGCTGTTCAAGCTAGTTCTCTCTTTGCTAACTTTCCTTCTCCTCTTAAAAGCCAGAAAGATCTTCAGATGCTTGAGAATCATGACTAGTGAGCTTTTGTCCCTGGGTTTCTTTTAAATATTGACTTTTGTCCTTCTTAAACATATTGTGTTTTAAATGTTCAACTGTTTAAACTTGAACTATAGTCATTACAAACAATGTTGATAATCTTTAAATGTTTTGTTGTTGCACATTGAATTGATTCCAGCTTCATCTTCTCTCCTGCAGGTTTTTGGGTCCTGCTGCAGATGAAGGCTGTCAGTATGTGACTGAATTGTGGGTAAAAACCCGTTACTCCTAGAGAGCTGAATCTGAGGGGACGTGAACTAGGAGACACAGGAGTGAATCAGATCTCTGCTCTACTGCAGGATAAACACTGTACACTCAACACACTGAAGTGAGTATCTTACATCATTTCACATGTTACATGACTAGTAATGTTACAGTCCTCTATTTTAATCTCATTTGAGTCCGACCTCATATAAAGCTTGGAAGAGCAGGCACATTTTTTAATGTAACTCTGATTATATTTGTCTGAAAGATGAATTCATATACATCTAGGATGTCTTGAGGGTGAGTAAATCATGGGGTAATTTTCATTTTTGGGTGAACTATCCCTTTAAGTGCACGGGGGTGAAGAAAATAATGTGAACACATTAGAAATAGAAATAGACAGTTTATTAGTTTGCCTTTAATACAGCTTCAGTATTATAGTCCTTTACCACGTCACAAACTAATCAACACAATGTGGATTATAACCTAGAAGAAAAAAATAATAGAAAAAAACTCAGAATTAACCAGATTTGTCCAACAATTAAAATGAATGAATGCATTGTCTTCTATGAAGTGCAACACACACACCTCTGATGCAATCTCAGAAAAACAGTCTGGGGTTTCATGACCTTTAAAAACTAACTTCCCATAATCCTCACTGACTGTTACCCTGTTTGAAGCACAATATGTATTTTCATTGTGTTTCATTGTGTTTTCTCTTTTTGTCTTCAGTCTGTGGGATTGCAGAATTACAGAGAAACAGTGTCTCATCCTGACTTCAGCTCTGAAATCAAACCCATCACACCTGAGAGAACTGGACCTGAGTCTGAATAAACTACTAGGAGACTCTGGAGTGAAACACCTCAGTGATCTACTGATGAACACACAATTCAAGCTGGAGAAACTACAGTTAGTATCATTATACTCTACAGCAGTTACAGTCAGATTGATTTATCATACATCATTTATTTCCAAAAATGAATGTACCCTTGTGATCTGTAATGAAAATAACTATCACTTTCACTCATAAAATAATCTCTTCTCTCATCTGATGGGAGAAAGGTGGGAAACCTGTAAGTCACATGAGATCACAGCAATAGCAAACAATTATCAGCTCTTCATCAAAAATTAATTCCTGAGCTGCATTAAAAAATAAATAAAAAACTGTTTCACAAAAGAACTGAATCTGAACAAAATGTACTTGTTGACTGCAAACTACAATCTTAAAATGTCTTGTAAATTTTAAATCTTGATTTGTTACATTTAAACTTTATATATTTTATTGTAAAGTGTTCTCTGTAGTTAATCTTATATCTTAATTACATCACAAATCACAAACCTTTTTTTTTCCTGGCTAAAGATTCTCCAGACTTGAAATGTAACTAATATCCTCAATCCTAGTTTTGTTTTTGTTTTAGTTTATGTAATTATTTATTTTGTATTCAAGGTGTAGCAACATTTTATTTATTGCACTGTATGATGTTTACTCAAAATTAATTTAACTCCACATGAACATAACATGTCTGATTCATTGTGTTTTCTCTTTCTGTCTTCAGTCTGTTTGAATGCAGTATTACAGAGAAACAGTGTCTCATCCTGACTTCAGCTCTCGAAATCAAACCCATCACACCTGAGAAACTGGACCTGAGCTGGAATGAACTACTAGAGACTCTGGAGTGAAACACCTCAGTGATCTACTGATGAACACACAATTCAAGCTGGAGAAACTACAGTTTGTATCATATACTCTACAAGTAGTTACAGTCAGTATTAAAGAATTACTGTTTACTTTCAGGAAAAGGAAGAGTGACACATTTAATGTTATTTTAAGTAGTACTGTAGTTCATCCTGTGTCTACTTTGTTCATCTCTTTTTCTCTGTTTTTGTTTATGGTCATATAATAAAGTTTTTGGCAGTGTTTTTATTTATTGCACTGTATGGTGTTAACACATGATGAATTACTTCCACATGAACATAAAATGTCTGATTCATTGTGTTTTCTCTTTCTGTCTTCAGTCTGAGTGGATGCAGTATTACAGAGAAACAGTGTCTCATCCTGACTTCAGCTCTGAAATCAAACCCATCACACCTGAGAGAACTGGACCTGAGCAGGAATCAAATAAAAAACACAGGACTGAATCACTTATGTGACGTACTTAAGGATTCACACTGTAAACTGGAGAGATTGAGGTCAGTAATATTCACAGACAATCAAAATAATGAAAATCACTTTGTTTAACTCTTATGTGCTGTTCAAGGTCTTTTGAGACCCCAAATGATGTTTGCTGAAATAAAAACAAATGTTCCCTTTATCTAAATGACACGAGACTTTGTACGGTTGTCAACACTTGGTGCTATTCTTTGTAACAACAATGAGTCTTACAGAATAATTAACTCAAATGATATATAGGGAATTTGAATAATTAATCAGGAATATGATTAATATCTCAGATGACAGTTACATTAAATTTGATTGATTATGAAAAATAGCTCAATTGCCTATACCAATAAATAATCACAGGGCACTGTAATTTACTCATTAATATGTCAATATTCCATTCTCCATATCAATTGTTGTGATATGCCTTACTGTAAATTACTGCAAATCAAACAGTGGTTTGTCCAGCAAACCAGACTGACCTATCAATTTCCAATAAAGTTATCACTTATTATAATTCAAGGAAAAATATTCTCTGGCCATGAAAACATTATCCTATCATTATGATAAATTTAGTTTCTAAATTTAAAGCTTGTAGCTAAAGATCAGACATCTCAGTGACTCGTAATGTAAGTGGGGTGGAGTCCAAGCCAATCGTCAGTATATGGATTTTTTTAATAAATCAACTAGTAATACATCAAACTACAAATGACACAGAGTTAAAATGCTTACGACAATACAAACAGTAAGCTTTATACAAGACATAACGGAATCCAAATAAAAGAGAGAGAGAGAGAGAGAGAGAGAGAAAATAGAATGAGATCACATAAGGAGCTCAGGTATGGAAATCATAGTCAGTAACTTTTGGAAGCCAACAACGATCAGATCATAGCAACAATTTAAAGCAGCATTTAAATCTCCATAGAAAACTGATACTTGCATGGCCCAGTGTGCGTGGTGTGAGATCGGCGTCGAGCGTGTGAGCTTTGCGCACTGTTCCTTTTGAAAACAGCGTGCGTGGTCCTGGAGACCATGTGACGCGCGTGCACGCTGCGCTTGATCTTGGGCGTGAGCGTGTAGCACGTGGTCCTTTGTTCTGTCCTCGCGCGGTATTTGAAAGGTTCAACAAACAATGTTCCAGAATTTGTCTTCCTTGTGTGGAGAGGCGAATAGTCAAATAAACTTAGTAAAGAAAAGAAAAGAAACAACAAAAACGAAAGCTTCCAAAGGAGCCATTAAAATGGCTTTTTCTCTCAGCCCCTGTGCTGAGGGGGCTTGCGCTATGAGGCCTCGCGGAAGCAATGTTGGTCGCACAGGAGAGCAGCGTGTCCGAGGACCAAGAACGAGAAGAAGAGAGGGCGGACCTTGTTCGGTCGATTCTTATAGCTTGAAATGGTTCACGCCCTTTTTTCGAGGGAACATCCAATGAACGTCCGCGATCTGCAGCGGGAAAAAGTTCCTTTGTCTCTGTAGAAACAACCCCCTGGTGATCTAGGGCATGTCAGATTTCCTCAGGGATATTTCTAGCAAGTTTGTAATTCAGATTACATACATTTTTCATTACTTTGCTCTAGATAAATGGGTCTGTCAGAGCATGACGATTAGAACAATACTAAACATAATATATATATAAATGATCAAAACATGAAGTTACATTCAAATGCAGAATTACACATATTTAAAGATTTGCTTAACACATGATAACACTGCAGATAGTCCCAATTTATATGGGAAACCTCTAATGCACCGCAAAAACAATAATATACACATTAAGACTACATTTGAGTATATTTTACCATTCTTTTGTAAGGATTAGGTTTCCTGTCCTGTGAAGTCCTGTGTGGTTGTAAAATTTTACGAGCTGCAAGGGACTGGGGGTTGCAGCCCATGGCTCTCTTTGAGAAAGAGTTAGGCTGAGGAGAACATGTCCACTTATAAGTCAGCACTTTAACCATTTACCCAGGATTAACCATTTTTATGCAATACACAAACATTAAAAATACATATTAATAAGGACTTACAAAAGTAAGGAACTTTACGAAAGGTTTCCTCTTGTGTATGTTGGAATGTGGTTGGTTTATTGTCTCCTTTGAGGCTCGCCCACGTGACTTTGGAATTTCTTGTCGTAAATAACTGTCACTCAAGGCAGGATGTGGCCGACTTCAGGGCGGCCAAAATGGTGAATTATGTAAACAACGAAGGTCCTTGTTTACTCACGTTCTGGTCTTTTGAACTCCGAATGTGTTAAGAGTCAGGATTCACTAGTATGGAACAGATGGCTGAAATACCATCAGCTCATTAGTGTTACATTTCCCCCTTTTCCGTCGGGTGAAGTCCCTGTGTGGACATCATCGGACGGCAATCATCACTATGGGCAAATGAAAGGTGGATCATGACGGCAGGTGGTTCAAGATGGCAGGTGGTTCCTGGAGCTGAGGATTCAGCTTGGTGAGGTTCGGTGTTGTCTTTGACTTGGCACCCCCTTTCCGGGGATTCCATCGGAGACCTCCAGCCACAGTTGTCGTGAGTTTGGCTGTAGAGGTTTGCATCTCGTTGAGTATCCTGTATAGGATGAAGGTCACGCCACGAGTCAGGGCGGGACCAATGACGGTGGAGATGCACCGTGCAGTGTCGGGAGCAGTCCAGACTTGGACCGCAGATGACGTGTTCAGAACGGGCTGTCGAGGCTGTGCTTGGAGGGCTGTTACCCACAATCTCTGCTTGCGTTTCTGTGACTTGTGTACGAGGCTTGGCTTCGGCAGGGCAGCGCGTATCGCTGACCCAGGGTTGCAGCTCGCAGATTCCTTCAGAGTTGTGTCTGAGGAAGGGTTTGCTAAGGCAGAGATAATGAATGTCTTTGGACAAAGCACACATGTGTATGTTTGGGGCCAGGTACAGCTGTGTGTCGCTGTCGTGGTAGGCCACCACATTTGGAATGTGTGTTTTGGTGTGGGTGTTGCTTTTCCACATCCTGACACTGACAATGTCTTTAGGTCTGTAGACTTGGCTTGACTCGCTGATGGGTTGGTTCAGGAGCACGTTCACTTCTCTCTGTTTGGGGTTGACGTGCCGTAGGAAGGCGCTATCCAGAGAGTTGGCCAGGTGTATGTGTAGCAGGTCAGCTGGCATGGTGATGGTGTAAGCCAGCACAGTTAACAAAAGGCTTAAGGGTATCATGTGTGGTGGGGTTTTACTCGTGGTTAGGCTGTCATTGGAGGAGCTAACCTCCCACAGCATGTCTGTTGTTAACGCTGTAAACAGCTGAGTCTGGGTAAAGTCCTTCTGGAAGACAGTAAACAGTGGTTTCAAGGAGTTTACGGTCTGGTTCACTGCACTGACACTGGACATAACAATGTTAAACATTCTGGCGGCAGCAGCGGCTCTAAGCAAAGCTCCCAGGAACTGTTTGGAGCGGTGGTGGTGTCCACTTAACTCCATTTGTGTAACAGTCACTTTCTCATGTTGGCTGAACATGTGTTTTACATCGGCCTCAGTGTGAGTGAGGGAGTCCTCTCTCCATCGGAACCTTGTACAGCTGTATTCGGTTACAGTGCTGGGGTAGTGTGCCCTGTCATCGGTAGTCAGGAGTCTCAGCGGTTTTCTCGGTGGCAGCTGTCCTCTCTTTGGCTGCCAGTACGGCACGGCAAACCACAGCAGCATCCTGGTACAGATAATAGGGAGAGAGAGAGAGAAAGGGGAGAAAGAAACAAACGAGGGCTGTCTTTGGTTGGACAGGGCAGCCTCTTTGCTTAGTGGACGGCGACTGGGTTTAGCTCGCCCTCACCCATGTTTTGCCACATCTTGCTGCTGGCATGACGCTTGCTTCAGTGTTTTGTCAGTGGCTCTGGTGCTGCGTGGTGCAGCACATGCTGCGTCATGGAAATATATTGGCATTATCCCCCTTTTGCTCCGTGTAACTTCGAGTGTCCTTTTACCTTCTTCCAGTACATGATCACATTGTGTGTTTTTGTGATGTTATCACATTGCTGGAACAGATGTTGGTGTTTGACATGCTTGTTGTTTGCAAGTGTGAGTCCGAGTTCCACACATTCAGGTGAGGATTGGAAGAAACCCAGCATGTGGTGTAAGGTTTGACCACATTGCAGGTTGAGCCGAACAGCGACCCCTTTGGTGTAAGCTGGTACCACCGTACCCTGTTTGTTGACTAAGGTACAGAGGCTTGAACTTGGGCCTGACGTTAGGGCGTTGTACTCATGGCTGGCTGCTGGGGTTCCCGTGACCTCTGTGACCTGACCGTCTGGCTCTGTGGGAGTTCCTGTGACCTCTGCGACCTGACAGTCTGGCTCTAGCAACCTGTGTGGCTGGAGAGAAAGAGGTTCTTGCACTTGAGCAAAGTCTTTTAGCTGTTTGAAGTTCAGAAAAGGGTCAAAGTGTTCTAGCAGGTCTTTGTCGATGAGCAATGTATGAGTGTTCATTGGTGGGACATACATGGGATGTATTAGACTCATCGGAACGATTGTCAGGTGAATGGAAACAACCTGTTCAAACTGGATGTCATTCTGTCTGTACACCTGTACATTCAGTTCATAAGTTTGAGGTGTAAGAGTTCGATCTTGTCTCTTAGCTTCAAATTGGAGTCTTTTGAAAAGGTGAGATGAGATCACCGTCAGGTTTAATCCTGTGTCGATCATGTCTTCCCTGTTGACTCCTTTTCGGCCCACCCCCTTTTTGACAAGGCTGCCCAGGAATGTTGGCATCAGGGCAGGTGTGACGATCGGTGGGTGGTGAGGACCGGTCTTGTGTAGCTCGCTGCGAAGGCAGGTAGTCAAAACAGCATTTTCGGGTACCTTGTGTTTGTGGTACCTGGTGTGAGGACCTGTGCTGTCTCGTTCAGGGTGTGCAGCTGTTGACTGTGGAGCTTGGGTGTTGTTGTCACTTTGTGCTGTAACAGTTAGCTCTGTGGTCTGTAGATGACGGGCAGTGTTCTGGGTGCTTGGCTCATCTTCCTTGCGAGTTTTCATGTGAAGAAGATCTTTCAGCACCCTCAGGATCTCTGCTGTCTCAGACGTGGCTGCACTGTGTTGCCCTCTGCAGGCTTGGAACGGTATTGACTCTCTGTAAAAATATCTGTGACTGTGGTGTTGTAGGGCGCCATCTAGGGTTAACTCCAAGCAGTGCTCAGAGACAGAGACTTTGGGGTTTTTTACAGTCTTTTCACAAATAGTCTTTTGCTTGGTGCAAGCTTTGTGGGCTAGGTTCCGTAACTCTTGTGTAGTCCTGTTACGGGGACACGCTGGGACTCTGAGATTAAAACTCCAACTGGCATGTAGGTTTAGGAGGAACAGAGTTTTTAAGTTGAAATCCTGTTCCATATCTGGTTCGTTGCATGCTCCAAAGTAGGTGTTTCGTAGCTGACTACAGAAAGTCTGTGGGTTTTCAAATCGGCCCTGTTTGAGGTCCATAGCAATAAGGAGCCCATGGTTCTTGTTCTTGTAAGCTGGCTGGTGATTTCTTGAGCCGTGAGCTTACACCCCCTTTTTCAGCTCTGGGTTCTTGGCTGAAAGGGTTGGAGTGGCGGGCCGGGAGAAACTTTGTGGTGTGCGTTTCTCCGATCCAGCCACTCTGTAATCTGTGAGATTGTCTCAGTTCTGTGTGAAAAGTGTCAAGTTCATCTTGGAGCTTGTCTCTCTGCAGAGTAAGCTTGTTGAATTTAGCTCGTCTTTCAACTCCTTTCTGTAGCTCTGGATCTGTGTCGTCCTCTTTCTCGCGCTGGTTCTGGGTCTCGAGGAGGAGCTGATCCAGATGACTCTGGGTTGGGGCCTGGTCCTTCCAGGCCTCCTCCGCGATGTTGCCCCTGTTCACTGAGCCGTGCCTGGGCGACGAGAATGTGAACTAGGCTTCCGAAGATCCTGGCGAGTTCACTGTAGTAGTCGCTTTGGTTTGGATCGCGTGCCATCAGTTCATCTAGCTCGGTGTCTAGTTGCTCTGGGTGCTGCAGGTTACTGGCGTCCTTGGGCAGGAAGGGGGTCGTCACTGCTTTCAACCATGTCGAGAGGTGGCCCCCGTGGACTGCTGGACTGGATGCCTGGAACATCCTGATTCTCTGTCGGTGAGAGAAGCACAGCACACACACACAAAAAGACCAATGCAAGTTCGTTCTACGTTTAACGAGCTATATTCATACGGGCTGTGCTGTTTATGAGAATTTTGGGCTAACTGATGCAAACAGTCAGACAGTTAAGTAGCTAATTAACTTGGCTCAACGAAGGACCTGAAATGGAGATTTGACAGGCAGTAGCCTAGTGGGTCGTGTGATGACACCGGCTGCTGGTTACTCTATGATTTAACTTCGTGTTGGTGGCTCACAGGTTACTGTCTCTATGTGAAATGAAAGAAACAAATCACAACAGAACAGAGGGTAGAAAAAGATCAAAGTGAAACAACACTTGAAATGAGATAAAAACAATAGAAACACAATGTGTTAGTGAGAATGAGGAGGCCTAAGCCTACTGCTAGGTTTTAAGATAGGGCCAACAGGTGAGTGGGCTATCTGGGTAGGAAACCTAGAGATATGGTGTGGCTTAAAGAAGCAAAAGGGTCAAACACTTAAAATATATCCGGGGCAATATCTAATATTCTGTGGCTTATAATAAGTGGATAGGTTTTATCACTTTTGGTTCACCTGGTTGAATTGAAGTCATTCAGGTGGGAACCAGTGGCTTGGTCAGCCTCTCCGGTGCTCCCCAAACACTCAACCGCAGTGTCCCCGGTCCTCCGTTACTCTGGTGTGGCGCCGTCTCGAACAGCTTGTGACTTTTAGCACAACCTTTGGAGTGCCAAAATTGCCGATGTCTCTTTAGACAAGAGGAACCGAGTTTCACTCGCAGCCAGTATCGGTAACACCGGTCGGGCAGCCTTGCTCACTGGAAATCACCAAGGGAGTTCTACAATCAAATACACAAAGGATGAACAAAGGAAACTTAAAGTTAATTAAGGATTGGTTTGTTTAACATCAATTGAGTAACTATACATGTATAGAGGAAAGGTAACAGCTTTACCTAATAATGATAAAACAAAGAAAGGGAATTATGATAATAATGGTAATTATCAAAATAACCTAAGCCAAAAGAGAGAAGAAAAATAATAAACATCAAATTAAAAGACAGGAATGAAACAAGGGAGAAGAAGTAGCTGGTTTTCACCACAAGGGGGGAAGTACTGCTTCTCTGTCCTTAACCTGCTGAGCAGAAAACTTAATTCAAATTAAAATTCAAAACTGGTTTAAATCAAAATTTTAAATAAGCATGTATGAATTAAAAGGAAAATCTGAATAATACCCTATAATAACCCATGATAGTTTGTAAGTTATCATTAATGATCATGAAATTAATCAAACGGGGTGAGATTAATAAAAAAGGGTAAAAGTGGACATGCAATTCAAAACAGAATGGAAAAGACAGAGGTCTGTTAGTCGATTTAACAGGAGACTGCCACTAGATGGCTTACCTTCTAAGTGGGTCAAACCGTAGTTGACCTGACACATCTAGATTTCCACAATTAACAATTACATTTTAATTCAAATCATGTTTGAACCAAACTCAAAGTAAATGTAAACAGTCAAAGGCAGGGAACATTCTTTTGTTTCCCTTAAATAATATTCGCACGAGCAAAGCTGTAAATGCAAATAATTATCGAGAATTTAGACATCTAATTCAAATACATCACAGGGGATTATAAATTAGCAATCAGAGCACATTATCTGAAACGGCCACAGGATGGCAGCTTTGCACTCATGCAAGCTGGAATCAGAAAGCAGGGTGTACCCTGAAATTTCTAAACCACGCGTTCCCTCTGGTGTTTAGATAGCGGAATTACAATTTCAATATGACTTAGAAATTATCTGATTGTTTGTCAGGCTGATTTTCTGCATCAAAAATCACAAGTAACAAACCAAAGGTTTTAATCTCTGAGGTGCTATATTAACATAGGGTGAAGGAAGAATCCGTTCACTTCCAAAACACAAATGTAACAAAAACAGGAATTTTCCAACTGTTGACTCCAATAAACATTTATCAAAATAGCACTTATAATTTAAATGTTTTAGGTTTAAAAATCGGGTAGCTAAGCCAATTTTAGACCAGGAGTTTTTATCGTTGATTTTTTTGAATATCATGTGGTTTACCACGAATTCAATAACGATATTTAACAAGCAAGGCCTTTTTAACTGAATCAGAGGAACATCGCTCATGTTCAGATTTACATGTTGCAACTAATAAAATATTTCTTTATCTTTTAATTATTCATATTAAAATGTTCTCATTGTAAAAAGATTTTGGTCTTTCTTAACAGGATACTTTTAACATTATACTGCAGTTTACTTTCATTAAAAATAACAGTGACTATACTGTTAAGTTTCTACAAATATCTAGCGCGCTGACTGACCAGCTTCTTGCCTCAGTCAGTTGAGTGAGTTCGCGTCTTGCGACTTATCTCACAAGTAACGTTACATAATTTCATAGCGCACGTGCAGAAATTATTAAAAACCATATACACAGATTGATTGCTCACAAAACGAAGTTTGAAATGCCCGCGTTATCCTCCACCATAATGTAACAACAATGAGTCTTACAGAATAATTAACTCAAATGATATATAGGGAATTTGAATAATTAATCAGGAATATGATTAATATCTCAGATGACAGTTACATTAAATTTGATTGATTATGAAAAATAGCTCAATTGCCTATACCAATAAATAATCACAGGGCACTGTAATTTACTCATTAATATGTCAATATTCCATTCTCCATATCAATTGTTGTGATATGCCTTACTGTAAATTACTGCAAATCAAACAGTGGTTTGTCCAGCAAACCAGACTGACCTATCAATTTCCAATAAAGTTATCACTTATTATAATTCAAGGAAAAATATTCTCTGGCCATGAAAACATTATCCTATCCTTATGATAAATTTAGTTTCTAAATTTAAAGCTTGTAGCTAAAGATCAGACATCTCAGTGACTCGTAATGTAAGTGGGGTGGAGTCCAAGCCAATCGTCAGTATATGGTTTTTTTTTTATAAATCAACTAGTAATACATCAAACTACAAATGACACAGAGTAAATATGCGTACGACAATACAAACAGTAAGCTTTATACAAGACATAACGGAATCCAAATAAAAGAGAGAGAGAGAGAGAGAGAGAGAGAGAGAGATAGAATAGAATGAGTTCACATAAGGTATGGAAATCATAGTCAGTAACTTTTGGAAGCCAACAACGATCAGATCATAGCAACAATTTAAAGCAGCATTTAAATCTCCATAGAAAACTGATACTTGCATGGCCCAGTGTGCGTGGTGTGAGATCGGCGTCGAGCGTGTGAGCTTTGCACACTGTTCCTTTTGAAAACAGTGTGCGTGGTTCTGGAGACCATGTGACGCGCGTGCACGCTGTGCTTGATCTTGGCGTGAGCGTGTAGCACGTGGTCCTTTGTCCTGTCCTCGCGCGGTATTTGAAAGGTTCAACAAACAATGTTCCAGAATTCGTCTTCCTTGTGTGGAGAGGCGAATAGTCGAATAAACTTAGTAAAGAAAAGAAAAGAAACAACAAAAACGAAAGCTTCCAAAGGAGCCATTAAAATGGCTTTTTCTCTCAGCCCCTGTGCTGAGGGGGCTTGCGCTATGAGGCCGCGCGGAAGCAACATTGGTCGCACAGGAGAGCAGCGTGTCCGAGGACCAAGAACGAGAAGAAGAGAGGGCGGACCTTGTTCGGTCGATTCTTATAGCTTGAAATGGTTCACGCCCCTTTTTCGAGGGAACATCCAATGAACGTCCGCGATCTGCAGCGGGAAAAAGTTCCTTTGTCTCTGTAGAAAACAACCCCCTGGTGATCTAGGGCGTGTCAGATTTCCTCAGGGATATTTCTAGCAAGTTTGTAATTCAGATTACATACATTTTTCATTACTTTGCTCTAGATAAATGGGTCTGTCAGAGCATGACGATTAGAACAATACTAAACATAATATATATATAAATGATCAAAACATGGAAGTTAAATTCAAATGCAGAATTACACATATTTAAAGATTTGCTTAACACATGATAACACTGCAGATAGTCCCAATTTATATGGGAAACCTCTAATGCACCGCAAAAACAATAATATACACATTAAGACTACATTTGAGTACATTTGACCATTCTTTTGTAAGGATTAGGTTTCCTGTCCTGTGTAGTCGTGTGTGGTCGTAAAATTTTACGACCACACAGGACCATGGCTCTCTTTGAGAAAGAGTTAGGCTGAGGAGAACATTTCCACTTATAAGTCAGCACTTTAACCATTTACCCAGGATTAACCATTTTTATGCAATACACAAACATTAAAAAAACATATTAATAAGGACTTACAAAAGTAAGGAACTTTACGAAAGGTTTCCTTTTGTGTATGTTGGAATGTGGTTGGTTTAGTGTCTCCTTTGAGGCTCGCCCACGTGACTTTGGAATTTCTTGTCGTAAATAACTGGTGAATTATGTAAACAACGAAGGTCCTTGTTTACTCACGTTCTGGTCTTTTGAACTCCGAATGTGTTAAGAGTCAGGATTCACTAGTATGGAACAGATGGCTGAAATACCATCAGCTCATTAGTGTTAAACTTTATATATAAAATTATATTCTTTTTATATAAAAACCTATTTAAAAATATTTTTTTAATTAATACATTTTATACATTTACAAAATATCATAAATCTTTCAAAAAACTACATAAATGTAGAGTAAAAACATTAATAAATGACACATTTTGTAACAAAATGTCCTTTTGTTGGCTGTGTTCTCTGGAGAGCCCAAACAGCTCGAGTGTCGTCCCCAAACGAACAGCACATAAGAGTTCAACAAAACACTTTATACTCAATATCTCATGATGAATATGTTCACATTATATTTGTGAAAGATTCTTCATCTTAATGATTTGTTTGTAAGATGATCTCTCTTCCTCTGTTTGTCTCTTTCTAGTCTTCGTTACTGTGACATTACAGATGTTTCTTCTTTAACTCAGTCTTTAACAAACACAAAAGCTCTGCAGTTTCTAAAAGAGCTTGATCTGAGAGGTAATAAGATTGGAGATTCAAAGCAGAAGCTCATTGATGTGCTACGAGACTCAAACTGTAAACTGATGTGAGTAAACTTCACTTTGTGATATTAAAGAGATTAATTTACCTCTGATATGTGAACAAATATATACTTTCAGATATTAGTGAAAAGAGTTGATCAAATGATCATCAAGCTTTATTTCAAAGGGTTTGTGTCAGAATGAAATGTAAAGTTGATAAAAATGTTGAACACAAAGGAGGAAAGAGAAGAAAAGCAGACTGTCACAGCTTTCTACAGCAACAGCTGCTTTATTAATGAGATCAGTAATAGTGAATCATTAGAGTTTGAAATAGATTTGTTCAGATTGTAGGAAAACGCTGGTAAAATCAGAGCAGATTCAGCTTCAGCTCACAGTCGTCCAGCATCACATGATCAATGTCTCTGTCTCTTGTGTGTTTTTACTTTGACCAGCAACACGTCACATTACTTTACACTTACTTTCTGTAAGAGATAATGTACCTCCAGCCGCTTGTTATCACAGAATAAACCCGACAGGGTGATCAGGACTTGTGTCCTCCTGAAGAGACTTATTCTGTGATAACATCCGGCTGCATCTGCATTATCACACTTATTATATGCTTTCTTGACACACAAGTGAAGAATTAGACACAATTTAGATTCAGCTAAACACTTCTGCTCAGTGAGCAACAACTTGAACAACAAGACACACTTTTAACAATGTCTCCTCAAGTCTACTATTAACAGGAATCTCCTGCGGTTTGGTTTGAGGGTAAATCCAGTCAGTAACTGAGGCACAAGCTAATAGCAGTTGTGTTTGAATGAAACGAGTGAGAGCGCGGTGCTGTGATACGAGAGAAGTCAAAGAAACGCCCGACTCAAATACCGTATGACTGTGTGTTATTCTGCTGCTAATGACACACACCTAATGAATAACACACCTCCGAATGTCACGACTGACCAATCAGAATCCAGTATTCCAGCGAGCTGTGCAATCATTTCACTTATTTACTGAGACAAACACAAACATGTTTAAACTAGAGACAAACAGCTTTAACTAGTGACACATTTAACTGAAAGATTTGTATTTTAAGACTAAATCACATTTGTGTTTGTTCCTTGTCATTTATTAAAATGTGACTGAACTCTGATTATCTTCTCTTCATTTCTATCACCAAAAGTCTCTGGTAGAGATCCATCACCAAAAGTCCCATCAATCACAAGAAATACCTCATTGAGTTAAATCACCAGAAGTTGATGAATGCTGTGTATCATAAAGTGAAGTGATCTTGAGAGGAGCAGTAAACATCAGCTGAAGATCCACAGAAGAGCTTCACTACTGTGTCTATGAGGAGAAATAAATGTGTGATAAATGTGTAAATGTGATCCATACAGGTGAAGAGACTCAGACTTTACAATCAAATAATGCAGCATGTGTGTTAGAAACATGATATTGAATGATTAATGTTGCTTTAGTATTCAAGCAGATGATCATTGTGTTTAATGTAAAGCTGGAACAGAGGAGGAAGAAGCTCAGATGAGTCTGTCTGGATCTTCAGTTTAATAATATTTATATTAAACTCATTCTTAATGATTCAGATGTTTAAATGTGATTGTCAAGTGCAGCACTTAAATGTGTCAAAAGATATAAAGTATATCTACAATGTGACAAATTTCCATGTTATTTAAAACATTTTCTACTCCTTGTTATTCTATTTAATTACGGTTTAATTTACTGATTATTTTCCTACAAAATCACAAAATAATTACAGAAATCTATTTGTAAATTTTATAATGGTATATAGATAATTTAATGTCCTTTAAGATTTTAAAATTAAAGTTTTTGTTTGTCATCAAGTGTTTGTTTTCCTTCATTTTTACTTTGTTTTACAAATGAGGACAATCTTTGAAGAATGCACAGAAAATATTTTTAGTCCTAATAATAAAATAAGATTTCAATGGTATAATATTCAGATTTGAATCATTGAAGTGTGTGTGAAGTTTCTGAGGAGTATTTAGAGACTTTAGTCTTTGCAACTTCACAGATCTTCTTTATTCACCAAGAGCTTGTAACACTCCAGAGAGAAAAGAAAAATTAAAATCGCATCATATGACCCCTTAATGGAGACCAGAACCGGTCTGCTTTGGGAACTGGAGAGATTAAGAAAATACACTTTATTTAATAAAAATTATCATTAATTATTGCTACTTGAATGTCGACTTGTGAGTTGTGTCTCGCCAACCGTTTCTTTATTAAATAAAGTGTGGTAACATTTCGATAGTCATGATTTGTCAGATTCAGTGACTGCATCAGATGCATTTGTAAGGAGCAAACTGTAGATCTGTAGATCTCCAACATTACTGGGTAATTACTGTAAACAGTAATAAGAATGAAGACCTACATTTATCAGATAATCAGAATATGTTAAACATAATAAGCGCTAAACATCTCATAAGGAAACAGTTCTTAATGTTAGCCTAAAACAGCAGCAGCATTAATGTTTCATTTCTTTTCTATATAATCATTTAGATTCTCGTGACAGTATCTAGTTTGTTCAGTCGATGTTTTCTCTAGCATTAAGACATGAATCATCTTTTACACACCGCTCAGCTCCTCTGACGCGGATCATTCTGGTTCAGTTTCTAATGTAATGTGTGCGCGCTCTGCTCCCGCGAGAACATTTGCTGAACAGAGACCCCTGTCACAGTTTTCACTAGGTCACCGATTTCGGCACAACAGGGGTCAAGGGTCATTCTACAGAAACGTCCAATTTTGGTATATGACAAGATGTCTTAAAATGCATTTCTTTTCTTTTTTAACATTTAAACTTAGACCACATTATTATATATGTCAACAGTAGTAACAATAAACTCAAAGTTATTGGTATAATTACTCACAGACATAAAGAAATTGTGTGTGAGCTGTTGTCTTAATGTGGGAAAACAAGCTCTGCATCTCAATGTTCATACTATCCATCAGATATGTTTAGAATAAGTGTGTCCCAAAGCATAGTATGATGAAAAGAGTATGCCAAAAGTCCCCGGATGGTCTACTATTTCAGGTCGATTTTTTAAGTTCAAACAGTTGAATGCACTTGCTTTTCCAGTCATTAATCATCTCTAAATTAATGCACTGCCTTCACTTAAACACAAATAGACAAACATCAGATTTCATTGATTTGATGTGTTTTAATACTGATATCTCTTTGGATTTTTTAAAGAAAGTTTAATTATCATGTCTCATGCACTCACAAGCTTGTTTCTGCTTCTCTCTGCAGATATGTGACTTGTTCATATCAAGGCAAAGTTAAAAGGTAAAAAACTGTATTATTTAGAGATGTTTAAGATATATATTGTGCTAAGTTTCCTACAGCTTCTACCTTGTTTTATTTGTTCTGTCAGATCTGCTCTATCTCATAAGCGTCTGAGTTCATCTTCATAAAACAGGTCACAGAAGACATGGTCTGTTCTTAGCTATAAATCAATGCCAGGGAGGCAGACTTGTGTTATTTACTACTACAAGTCAGTTTATTCATTACAATTAGTAAGTAAGCAGTACAAATATTTTACAATTACTGTGAAAGTATTAAATAAAGTATAAATGTGAGTAAGTTGTTTGCTCAAGGCAATATCAGCGATGGTTCTGGAGCCGGAGAGCTCTTCAGGTCTGGAAGCAGTATCTGATTTCATCATCACTTCAGTCTTTTATAGACTTCAGGTGGATCCCAATCAGGGTTCAAAACTAACACCCGCCAAATGCGGGTTCAAATTCATTTTGGCGGGTGTTAATAAAAACGTACTAGCCAGTTTGGCCACTTTTTTTTTTTCTGAACCCATCCAACTCTGCTTCTTCTCGTTCGACTTGCTGTGTGTTTACATTCGCGAGGCCATCAACATGTCCCAGAATGCAACGCGGCACCCAAGCCCTGTTTCGTGGTGGGATCTAATAATTTTAAAGTTGAGGCAGTGAAGGACCATGAGAGCTCGCGAAGTCATCAGGAGAGCCACTGCAAAACAGTGCATTTAATACAATTCAGAGTGCTTCCATAGACAAGGATGAAACTTTACGTTTGGGAGTTTAAAAAAAAATAATAATAAAGAAATCTTACTGAAATGTACTGTGTTGAAGGTGCTAACAGTGGCTTCATTTACATAAAAATGTATTTCAGGGTAGACCGAAAGAAAGGATTGAAGATAGGAGAGAATTACAGATGACTACCAGGCAAAAGAGTTTATACACTACATAGCAGAGGATGAGAGAAAAAAGATGAGGGCCAGATTATCAGATGTCAAGTTCATCTCAGTCATGTCAGATGATCTCTGGACAGTGCAGTGATGCAAGAAGAAATGCTCTACGTCACAAGTGCCACTGAGGACAAGGTCAAAGCTGATTTAGATTCAAAGCCAGATGCTGCAAATCTAGCTGAAGCAGTGTGTAGTATAATGGGAAGTGGAGTCAGCACTCAATGGAAAAAGAAGCAAGTGGCAATCACCATAGATGGAGCATCTGTAATGACAGGGGTAAACAACGGTGACGTTACAAAACTTGGAGGAGGTATGTTCATTTATAGCCTACTAAAACCAGCAGTGTAGATCGATTATTTAATGTTTGCTTTCTTTTCAGCACTGCTAGATTTAGTGATGTGAACAGTGGTGTCCTGCAGGAGATGCGGCTGACCAGTTTCCAGTGCTGGCCAGAGACAGACACCAGTTCAGGTTAGCAATTCACATGTAAAGACCAAATCTTCATCAGTCACTTCCGACCTCTTTTACTGTCTGCTGGAGTGAATGTGGAGTTGATCCCTGATCAATGGACAGTTCTCAAGACTGAACTTCACACAGCAGGAGGTACTTGATGTTTGAGAAAAAAAAAACATGTAGAAATTTTAAACAAGTGCTTGAAAAGTTCCTAAGCTCTATAGAAAGGTCTAATAATGTGAGACAGTTTTATTTTGTTTATCAGCAATCAGAGTAAATGTAATTTGTTAAATGCACAATCCAAATTTGATGCCATCTTTTAATAACTAAAGTTGCATTTGAAAATGTATAATTGTTTGCAAGTGCATAAAGCATATTTTCTGTCTCAGCCTGCTGCAGGAACCTTTGAGAAGACCTGGTCTACTGTGAACAGAATACTGCGCCGTCATGTCCCTGATGTTTCTGATGCTCTCCTCACAATCCCTGCAACTACAGCTGACTGTGAAAGAGGGTTCAGTGTTATGAAGCAGGTAAAGAGTGACTGGGGCTCACACCTAAAAGATGAGACCCTCTCTGACCTCCTTAAACCCAGTTGTGCTCACCTGACATCAAAGACTTTGATCCAACCACAGCCATTGACATCTGGCACGCTGACAGTTTGTGCTCACGCAGACCTGACTTTCTGCACAAACACCGAACAAAAGAAACAGAGGGAGGCTCAGATTCTGACGGCACCTCTGAAGAAGAAGAAGAAGAGCTCTGAAGACATGATTCAAATGATAAGATGAAGTGTACTACAGTACTGAAATATAAATATCTACCACATGAGTGATAGCGGGTTGTAGTTTGGACATACATAGTCTCGTCCCAGTCCCAGCTCTGAAGAACACTGCCAACCACCAAAGGATCCACTATAATTCGATTTATTATACTTTAATACATGCAGGAGTAGCAAGAACAAAGAAAACAGGCTTCAGGAGGGGTGACACAATCGTTGCAAAGTTCTTACAAAATCCTCTATAGTACCCTGCCATTCCTAAAAATCTGTGTAACTGACGCTTGGTACTGGGTGTAGGGAACTCAATGATGGCAGACACTTTTGCTTCAATAGGCTTGACATAACCCTGACCAACCTTTTTACCAAGGTAAGTTACAACACCTTTAGCAAACTCACACTTGGCCAAATTAAGGGTTAACCGAGCATCACTTAACCTTGTAAACAGTTTCTCCAAACTGCAGACGTGATCCTCCCACTCATCTGAATAGACTACAATGTCATCTAAGTAAGCTTCACAACTGGGCAGGCCTAGCAAAACTTTTTGCATTAGACGTTGAAATGTGGCAGGTGCGTTTCGCATCCCAAAAGCCATACAGTTATACTGTAGAAAATCATCAGGTGTTACAAATGCAGAGATCTCACATGCACGTGCAGTTAGTGGAACCTGCCAATAACCTTTTAACAGGTCTAACTTGGAAACAAACTTCGATGCACCAACTCTGTCCACGCAGTCTTCCATCCGTGGTAAGGGAAAGGAGTCAGGTTTTGTCACACTGTTTACTTTTCTATAATCCGTACAAAAGCGAAAGGTGTTGTCAGACTTTGGGACCAGTAGGCATGGAGAACTCCAGGGACTTTGACTGGATACAGCCAGCCCATTTGAAAGTAGATAATCTACCTCTGATTTCATAATCGCTCGCTTTGCCGGATTCACTCTGTATGGATGTTGCTTGATTGGAAGAGAACTCCCTACATTGATGTCATGACACAACATACTGGTTCTACCAGGCACGTCAGCAAACAGGGCAGGATGTTTCCACAACAACATTTTAACATCCTTACGCTGGTCTTCAGGTAAATAAGATAAATAAGAGTCCAAACTACTTAATATAGCTGAATTATTCAAACGAACACCAGGTGAATAATGTTCAGCTACCAATTCCTCAACATCAGGACTGCAAACAGGAGCTACTGTAACACTGGGTTTCAGTGTAGGTGAGGGAAGAGAGGTCCCAAAAGAGTTACGAGCAACGTAACGCTTTAGCAAGTTAATATGACACACTCTCTTCTTACGACGACGATCGGGAGTATTTACAACATAGTCTGTGTCACTAAGTTTTTGTTCAATGACATACGGACCAGAAAACTTTGCATCAAAAACTGAGCCAGGAACAGGAAGTAATACCAGAACAGAGTCACCTGGTTGAAAACTGCGTTGTACTGTTTTCTTGTCAAAGTGACTTTTCATTCTAGACTGTGCTGTGGCTAGGTGGACTTTGGCTACTTCGCAAGCCTTTTGTAAGCGTTCGCGGAAAGATGCGACATAGTCTAAAATTGGGACAGCAGGGCTACTCTTACTAGTTAACTGTTCTTTTAACAACTTCAAAGGCCCACGAACGGTATGAGCAAACACAAGCTCATGAGGACTAAATCCCAAGGACTCCTGAACTGACTCCCTCACTGCGAACATAAGTAGCGGTAAGCCATCCATCCAGTCTCTTCCAGTCTCGACACAGTAAGTGCGGATCATGGACTTCATGGTTTGATGAAAACGCTCTATCGCCCCCTGTGACTCCGGGTGATAGGCGCTAGACAGTTGGTGTGCTATACCCAACTCTTTCAACATCTGCCCAAAAACTTTTGAGGTGAAGTTCGTCCCCTGATCAGTTTGAATTAATCTGGGTAGACCAAATGTTGTACAAAACTTTACAATCTCCTTCAACACTACGGGTGCCTTTAATGAACGCAACGGTACAGCCTCAGGGTAACGAGTAGCAGTACACATCATTGTTAAAATGTACTGATGCCCATGTTTAGACTTTGGAAGAGGCCCTACACAATCAATCAACAACTTTTCAAATGGCTCACCAATAACAGGAATTGGATTAAGGGGAGCTTTTGGGACAGTCTGATTTGGTTTGCCTGCACGCTGGCAGACATTACAGGAGCGACAAAAATTAGACACAGCAGATTTTACTCCAGGCCAGTAGAAGTACTTTGTAATGCGCTGAAATGTTTTGTTGACACCAAGATGCCCTGCAAGAACATTTTCGTGTGCCAACTTCAAAACCTGAGAACGGTAACTGGCAGGCAGAACAACCTGATATATGGTCAACCAATCTTTTTGCTCTGACGACCTTGGTTCCCATTTGCGCATTAGGACTCCATCATCCCAAAATTAGCCTACCCTTGCCGTTACAAGATTGCAGTGATCTACCGCTAAACTAATGCATTTTGCAAGTGTATGATCTGACTTCTGCACAGCAGCAAGATGTTCCTTACCCACCATGGAAGGAAGTCCAGCGGAAGACAGAAGGTCATGCTCAGACACCATTTCCAATGGAACAGACAACTTGCACTCTACTGACTCGGTTGCTCAGCCATGAAAGAATCTGAAAGATCAACCGTATCTTGAAACTTTCGTGACTGAGACCGAGTGACCGCACATGCTGGAAACACAAGAGGAAATTTCTCAGCAAGATCCGACGAAGCACACTCAGTTGGCTCACTTATAACAACTGGCCTGGGAAAGACATTACCACCTGCAAGATCATTTCCCAGGATAAAGCTGACGTTGTCTACGGGTAGTTTCTTACACACACCCAGTTGAAAATTACCTGTAGCCAGGTCAGACTTTACATTAACAGCATGCAATGGAACACTAACACACCCCATTTCAATTCCACGCACCAAAATATTTGCGCCGGTATACGAAGCGTCAGAGAAAGGCAGCACATCCTCTAAAATGAAGGACTGGGCTGATCCCGTATCTCTCAAAATTTGCACGCACTTAACACTAGGGCTGCCAGCTAAAGACACATAGCCTGGCCGAAGAAACGGTCCAAAAGATGAGGTATCCGTGGTACACAAATCAGGAGCAGATTGTATTAATGCTACATGCCTAGGTTTTTCAGTTGCTTTTTTTTTCTCTTTCCAAGCTCGACAATCATTGATCAAATGGCCAGGATCAAGACAATAAAAGCAAACTCTCCTTTCAGCTGTATTTCTTGCAACGGTTTTAGTTCTGCCACTGTTTTTTTGGACCAGTTAGGTAGTTAAGGAAGTATATTGTCTTTTTGTTATTTATTTTTCCCTGTGCTAGGTAAGTTAGTTTCAAAATGGAGTAAGCTGCTGTTTTGTTTGTTATTTTGGCTATGCCCCCTCCTGAAGCCTGTTTTCTTTGTTCTTGCTACTCCTGCATGTATTAAAGTATAATAAATCGAATTATAGTGGATCCTTTGGTGGTTGGCAGTGTTCTTCAAAGCTGGGACTGGGACGAGAGGCTCCATGTGGATTTTCCTTTTCTTTGTTACGTATTCCTCCATTCCCCTAGACTAGTTAAAAAGTGGGAACGTAACAATTGGGGGCTCGTCCTATGCATGTTCGAGTTACAACTCTTGTGAATCTTCTAGGAATTGGGTAAGTTTTGTTTGGCTGCTTCGAACTTTGATGGGTGAGGAAGTTCCGTTGTGTTTTTGAGAAAAAAAGAAATGGGCACCCTCCTCCCTACAAGTTATAAAGTAGACAACTTAAATATTGAAGACAGGACTACAGAAGTATTAGCAATATTGAGTGGAGTTCAACAGTCTAGGTGGGAGCAGCAAGCAACAGTACACAAACTGAAACTCTAGCACAAAATTGGCATTAGGCATCAACTAACAACAGTACCAAAACCACAACACTAGTCTGGGGCTGCAGAGAGGGTCCATGCAGGGAGAGGGAGATGGCTCAATCTTTCTCCTTTCCTCTCTCCCCCAACTGTGCTTTCTCGGTGCTTTTATAGCTGGTTCCTCTCTCTGGAGGAGCCAGTGAATGAGTTGATTGGTCATCACGAGTATCAGGTGTCAGTAATCAGCTCCTATCAGCACAGCACAGGAGAGAAAAGATGACTGAGAACAAACAAAAGCTCTTGACTGACCCCAGAACAGTACAACCTACGTCACAGGACGTAACATAAAACACAAAACCAGAACACTTAAGTTAAACTCAATTCATTGCTTCTTTCAATTTTTAAATGCTTAATTTTTTTAATATTTGGGGTCTTTTAATTGTAAGTTTTTTGTTTCTCTCTCTCTCTCTCTCTCTATATATATATATATATATATATTAATAAGAGAAAAGATAAATAATGATCTATTTTTTTTTTATTTCAGCCCATAAATACAATCATCAAATCATCATGAAGAAAATAAATCTGCAGAGACAGAGTTTATTGAAGAACAGAGAGAACATGAGAGATCTAGAACCCTGCAGAACCAAACACACTGAAGAACAAACCGCTTGTGTTTATTATTCATCCTTCATCAATGAGGCTGAAGAACCATTCGTTTATAAAGCAGTTTATCAGATTTTGTGTTTCACTGATGTCTTCACAGACATTTTCTACATCTCACTTAGTCACATGTTCTCCTATTCTCATGAAGTGCTTTGAACGGCTAGTCATGCACCACATCAATTCTGTCAATTCAATCAATTTTATATTTAATCTGTATCTATCTGTATTTTTAGGTTCTACTGTTAGTGTTATCTGTATGCACCATGAGTCTGAGAGTAACGCAGTTTCAATTCTCTGTATTTATGTACTGTACATGTGAAGAATTGACAATAAAGCAGAGTTGACTTCATTATTGTCTGATAAACCATGTTATTTGCTTCTAACAAATTTATTTCTGAATTTGTACATTCCTATTGTTTATTATTTTCTTTTATTTTTTTTATTTTTATTACGCAACACTACTTTTTTAGTCTTTAATATGGGATGATTCTCTTTTCAACCCTCAGCTGGACAAAGTAATGATGGAATCAAAGACCAGTTGGACATTGAGCCTATACACAATAAAGAAGCAGAAACTGTAGAACAAGTATTAATACTGTACCCTTATATGAATTGAAATAATTTAAAGTAAAAAATAAATACAAGTCTCTGCATGTGAGACATTTGAAGTGAATATGATAGATAACATACTGCCACCCCTGCAGCCCTCTCTACTAATTTCACTTGTTCCCACACTCCTCGTACCACTGGGAGGGGTGGAGGTACGGGTCTCCTTATATCCAAAGAATGGAAATTTGAACTTCAGCCATCATCTACAGGTACTGGTTCATTTGAATCACATGCCATTACTGTAACCCACCCTGTTAAAATTCACTTTGTGGTCATTTATCGTCCTCCAGGTCCACTGGGAAACTTCTTGGAGGAGTTGGATGTGCTGCTATCAAACTTTCCTGAAGATGGTACTCCTCTGGTACTGCTTGGTGACTTCAACATCCACTTAGATAAACCCCAGGCTGCTGACTTCAAAACTCTGCTCACCTCATTTGATCTCAAGCTAGTGTCCACTACAGCGACTCACAAATCGGGCAACCAACTTGACCTCATCTACACGCGCTGTTGCTCTGTGGACACCACTTCAGTTACTCCACTGCACACATCTGATCACTTCCTCATTACTGCTTACCTAGCACTTACTCCTGAAGTGGCACACACTCCAACGCAGGTCACCTTTCGACGGAACCTACGCTCACTCTCTCCATCTCACCTATCTTCTGTGGTTTCATCCTCTCTTCCACCATTCTCTCAGTTTTCTGCTCTGGACATTAACAGTGCTACGGACACTCTTTGCTCCACTTTAACATCTTGCTTGGACAACTTTTGCCCACTGTTGTCTAGACCAGCACGCACTGCCCCATCTGCCCCCTGGCTGTCCGAGGTTCTCCGAGAACATCGCTCTAAACTCAGGGCTGCAGAGAGGAAATGGCAGAAATCAAAAAACTCTATGGACCTCAGTGTGTATCAATCTCTCCTCTCTTCCTTCTCTGCAAATGTCTTCACAGCTAAAACATCCTACTACCACAACAAAATTAACAGCTGCTGTGATGCTCGGACACTCTTCAAGACTTTCTCTTCTCTTCTTGATCCGCCGCCTCCACCTCCTCCATCGACTCTTACAGCGGACGACTTTGCAGCTTTCTTCACAAATAAGACAAGATCCATCAGTGACCAATTCTCCACACCGCAGACTGAGGAAAACTTCACAATGACCGATGCACACTCTTTATCCTCCTTCTCCCCACTCTCAGAGATGGACGTCTCCAAAATTCTCATGTCCAATCATCCTACTACTTGTCCACTTGATCCTATCCCCACTCACCTCCTTCAAGCGATCTCTTCTTCAGTCATACCTTCACTTACTCACATTATCAACTCTTCTCTTCAATCTGGAACATTTCCCTTAGCATTCAAGCAGGCTCGGGTAAGCCCACTGCTCAAGAAACCATCTCTAAATCCAGCGCTTCTTGAAAACTACAGACCGGTATCCCTGCTTCCATTCATTGCAAAGACACTTGAGCGGGCTGTGTTCAACCAGCTTTCTATGTTCCTTGGACAGAACAACCTCCTGGACAGCAACCAATCTGGCTTCAAAAGTGGCCACTCAACTGAGACTGCTCTGCTCTCGGTTACTGAAGCCCTGCGACTAGCAAGAGCAGCTTCAAAATCCTCGGTACTCATCTTACTGGACCTGTCTGCTGCTTTTGACACTGTTAATCACAAGATTCTCCTGTCCACCCTCAGAAAGATGGGAATCTCTGGAACTGCTCTCCTGTGGGTTAAGTCCTACCTCTCTGACAGATCATTCAGTGTGTCTTGGAGGGGTGATGTTTCAAAGTCACACCACCTTGCTACTGGGGTTCCTCAAGGCTCAGTACTTGGACCACTTCTCTTCTCCATCTACATGACATCTTTAGGATCTTTCATTCAGAAGCATGGCTTTTCTTATCACTGCTATGCTGATGACACCCAACTCTACTTCTCATTCCAGCCTGATGACCCGACGGTAGCTGCTCGCATTTCAGCCTGTCTGAGTGACATTTCTAGCTGGATGAATGACCATCACCTTCAGCTTAACCTTACAAAGACTGAACTACTGGTGATTCCAGCTAACCAATTGATTCATCACAACTTCTCTATACAGCTAGGCTCGTCATCCATAACTCCTTCGAGGACAGCCAGAAACCTAGGAGTTGTGATGGATCATCAATTAAGCTTCACTGACCACATTGCTACAACGACCCGGTCCTGCAGGTTTGCCTTATACAACATTAGGAAGATTAGACCCTTCCTGTCAGAGCAAGCAACCCAACTTCTTGTCCAAGCTCTTGTTCTCTCTAGACTGGACTATTGTAATGCTCTCTTGGCGGGCCTTCCTGCATGTACTGTCAAGCCCCTGCAAATGATCCAGAATGCAGCAGCGAGGGTTGTCTTCAATGAGCCAAAAAAAGCTCATGTTACTCCTCTCCTCATCAGGTTACACTGGCTACCAGTAGCTGCTCGCATCAAATTCAAGGTACTGATGCTTGCCTACAAGACGACCACTGGCACGGCACCAACTTACCTTAACTCACTGGTTAAATCCTATGTGCCCTCAAGAAGTTTGCGTTCTGCAAGTGAACAACGCCTTGTGGTGCCATCCCAAAGAAATTCAAAATCACTCTCACGGACCTTTTCCTGGACTGTGCCCAGCTGGTGGAATGACCTCCCAATCTCAATTCGTACAGCTGAGTCTTTACTCATTTTCAAGAAACATCTAAAAACTCATCTTTTTCACCTGCACTTAACCTACTAACACCAGTACTTTTCCTTTTCTTGTCTCTTTTTTCATTTAATAAAAAAAAAAAAAAAAAAAAAAAAAAAATTATATATACCTGGCTATGCGTTCTATACTAGACTAACTGAGACTTGTCATGGCACTTGTATTCTGTTGTTGTTCTCTTGTTGACCTGACTGCTTCTATTGTTCTCATTTGTAAGTCGCTTTGGATAAAAGCGTCTGCTAAATGATTAAATGTAAATGTAAATAACAGTCCAGGAAGAGTGAAAATAATAATGCAGTGTTTAAATGTATTAGGTGTAATATCCTCTCTCCAGTACAGCAGGTGGCAGTAACTGTTCAGCTCCCTCGAGACTCTCCAGTAAAACCCACGAAGAAGAAGAAAACGAAAGTAACTGCAGAAAACACACAGATAGCAAGAGAAAGCGTTGCTCGTTAGATTTGATGCATGCCATGTCCTAGAAAACATTTTCTCTCCAGTACAGCAGGTGGCAGTAACTGTTCAGCTCCCTCGAGACTCTCCAGTAAAACCCACGAAGAAGAAGAAAACGAAAGTAACTGCAGAAAACACACAGATAGCAAGAGAAAGCGTTGCTCGTTAGATTTGATGCATGCCATGTCCTAGAAAACATTTTTCATTTACAAGCTTAGCAAAAAAATACTTATAAATCTCTTCTTAGTGCACAAGACCTCAAGTATGTTTTCAAAAACGAATGTGTTTCTGAAGGTTTTTCCGTATTTCCGCTTCTGGTTTATGTTCTTGTTTTCGTGACGCGAAATCGAAAGTGTTTTTAAACCAGTCATTTCTCATTAAGACCATTTGGTTGTTCAGTTATTTCAGTTATTCTACATGGCAGTGCATTTGATTGTAACTCACTTTATTTTATAGTGTTTTTGTTGCTGTTGCTGCTAACTGAACATATGTCTTGATCTCATTAACCTCATCATCTCCATGTCACACTGAACAGCAGATTGTTTTCTCAAGCCAGTGCTGATCAATGACCGTTTAGCTGCAGTCTGTCAGAGAAGAGAGGAAAGATGAGTCTCTCACAGAAACAGAGGTAAGACTGAGTCTGTTTTCAGAGGATCATTTTAAACACTGCTGCACTTTCAGAGGATTGCTGGAAAAAAACAAAAAACTAAACCTTAACAAACTTTGTTTTGAAAAAAAAAAAAAAAAAACATTTTATTCAACAATTCTTTACAGTTTATGTGTGTAGTCCTTTTCTAATATAGGCTAGAATTTAATAAATAAATAATATATAATAAATAAAAAATAATAATAATGATTTTGCTGTTCTAGCGGTTGATGAAAAAAAAATGCTTCTCACCACACATACTGTATAAGACTGGTGATCCGGCTAATGTAATTAACTATAGACCTATCAGTATTTTACGAGTTGTTTCTAAAGAAACTGAAATGTTCGTTTTCAATTAGTAAGTACAGCATTTAAATCTTGGTCATTTTCCATTACATCCTATGCAGTTTGGATTTAGGGCACACACACCACTCTATGGAGACAGCCAACTGTTATTTCATTGAACAAATTAAATCCAGTCTTGATAGGGGATGTGTTGTTGGAGCCATCTTCCTTGATTTTAAAAATACTTTTTATACCGTTAATCAATGTTTTTTATCTAAATTATCAAGGTTTAAATTTTCTACTAATAAATTAACATGGATGGAGTGCTTACATACTTAAATGTAAGAAAAGAATGTACAATAATTAATGATGCATGCTTACCATTTCTTGACTGTAATATTGGAGTCCCACAGGGGTCGGTTCTTGGAACAATTTTGTTTAGCATATACAATATTGATCTGCCTACAGTTTGTCTATAGGTCCAGGTTCAGATACAGTTCTTTATACTTCTGCTAAGACAAAAAACAAGCTGCTATCAAACTTACTGCTGCATTGAACAAAGTCTCAGATTGGCTAAGTCATTCTTTTTCAGTTAGAGCAGCAGAATGATAGAAATTAATTCCTGTTTATATTAGAGAGAATAAAACATTTAGTATTATTAAAACTATGCTTAAAGTAGGGCTTAAAGAAAGTCAAATATGTGATAATTGACTTATTAAACAAAACAGATTTGTGTATTATTGCTAAATGCTATGGTTTTTAATAGCATTCATTAAGTTTCTGACACAAAATATCATGATGTGTTTTTTTTTTTTTTTTTTTTTTTTTTTGCCTTACCGAATGTGGTATCCTTTCCATGGGCCTTTCTTTATTACTGTCAGTGTATCTAAAAGTAAATAAAAAATAAACCGTAATTAGTTCAAATCTTTTGTAAATTAACATAACATAAAGATATCTCTGAACTGCAACTATCCACTTTATTATCTTTCTAGTGTCAAATTAAGCAGAAAAGATAATACAATTGTATTATAAAATTATAAAAGCTGGCTCTGGCAACACATCAGAGGTTGCACCCGCGCCCTCACAACTGTCTCAAACCTCAGCATCTGGCAACGATCATTTTCATTCCAGGGACACTGAACATTATTACAAACTGTCTACACTCATATGAGGAGTTTTGAACTGCAAATTAGTCATTCAGAGAACAAATATTATGTTTGAACATGAAAAAATGACCAAGGTCCGGATCTCGGAGTTCTCATAGCTGGCTACAAGCCTGATCTTTGTAACTTCATTTTTGAGTTGATATGAACTTATACAGAACAATACGATGTCACACTTAAAGGAAGTTAAACTACTTAATGTGATATTTTATTTTTATGACTGCATAGAGTGAAACTCTTCCCACATGCAGTGCAGTGATATGATTTAGCTACAGTCTGGATCCTCTAATGGGATTTAATATGTCCTAACTGGTTGAATCTCTTGTAGCAGTGTGAACACATGTAAGGTTTCTCTCTTCATTGTGGATCCTCTGGTGCTGTTTTAGTTCTACAGCAGTAATAAAAGTCTTCTCACACTCGAAGCACATATGATCTCTCACACCAGTGTGTCTCTTCTGATGTAGTTTTAAACTCTGTAGATGTGAAAAACTATTTCCACATAAAGAATGTGAATGTGGTTTCTCCTTTGAATGAACTTTTAGGTGACACATCAGGCCTGAAGCCTGCTAAATTATTTCACATTGATCACATTCATTCAGCATGAACAAACTGTTTATGTATGATTAAGTTTTAATATAGTCTATCACGGATACTTTAAATAAATGCCATTATGATACTATGACAGCAATAACATGATCTTAATGTGTCAATGAACAGATCTGAAGTCATCAGTATAATGAATGAGGTGAAAACAGTATCTATTATCATGAAATGATAATATTGATGAGTCTCAGACTATAAACACTCATTAAACAAGACATTCAGGATCAGCAGCAGATCAGCTCACTTTATTCTGACTGTTTGCTGAGAGAAACTGATTAAGTGAGGAATTAAGTATTACAGTGCTCTATTGAAAAATATTATGATTATTTCTCAAATGATACAGAAAAATACAAAATCAAATTAATTTAGATTTTCTAATAATGACATATATAACAATAAAATAGTTTCCTATAACCGTTTTGTATCTGAAGAGAAGCAAGACAAAACCTTCTTTATAAGTGTTACCAGGCACACGAATAGCCATGTTCTTATCGCATTACACAAGCAAAATGTTCTTACTGTAACAAGACACAGTCTTTGAAGCTGAGGTAGAAGATTGTATTTATTTCATTGTATTTTATTTTTATAGTATGTGTTCAATTATAGTTCTGTGGCTAAAACCACCATCAAGATGTTTGTCTAATCTGTTTAAAAATACACAGCCAGTGAAGTTGTGTCATAAAACTGTCCGTGTATAATAAATGAACATGGTCTTCTCATTATAATGGTATGTATAACAGTCCCAGTCATAGTTATTAATATTCAGCATTGTTGTTTGTCCTGCTCGTGCTGTGCGCTGAAGAGATATCACCGTATACTACAATGAAGCACTTGACTCAAAACCAAATGCATTTTATATCAGGTAAATAATATATCCACCATATATATAAACTGGCTGAAATGTTTTGAAATCACTTGAACCCTACCTGATCCAAAAAGTTCGAGTCAGTTTGTTTCTTGATAAAGTTTTAAATCCCTGTATGTTGTTAACACATGATGAATTACTCACAGATGAACATAACGTGTCTGATTCATTGTGTTTTCTCTTTCTGTCTTCAGTCTGAGTTATTGCAGTATTACAGAGAAACAGTGTCTCATCCTGACTTCAGCTCTGAAATCAAACCCATCACACCTGAGAGAACTGGACCTGAGCAGGAATCAAATAAAAAACACAGGAGTGAATCACTTATGTGACGTACTGAAGGATTCACGCTGTAAACTGGAGAGATTGAGGTCAGTAACATTCACAGACAAGAATCAAAATGATGAAAATCACTTTGTTTAACTCTTATGTGCTGTTCAGGGTCTTTTGAGACCCCAAATGATGTTTGCTGAAATAAAAACAAATGTTTCCTTTATCTAAATGACATGAGACTTTGTACGGTTGTCAACACTTGGTGGATCTACAAATAGAAAATTAAATTGGATTGAAATCTGGTTGTGTGTTAGTGTGAAAAAAGTCAATCTCTGGAGACCCACATTGAAATGAATGAGATACTTTTCAATACTTTTCTTCTTAATTTATCAAATAAAATCAATAAATCCACCACAATTAAAACAAAATACACAAAAGTGAAGTGGCAAACCTTCACACACGTTTACAGTACACACACACACACACACACACACACAAAAAACAAACAACCATAGACATTAATGGAGACTATAAAAATTAAAACATTTATACAAAAAATAAACATTTTTAATGTATTTTTCTAAATATATAAAAAAATAACATAAATACTTAAACTACATGAATGTGGAATTAAAACGTTAATAAACTGAGTATTATTAAAGGTTTTTTTTTTTTTTACAAAAATGTCCTTTTGTTGGCTGTGTTCTCTGGAGAGCCCAAACAGCACGAGTGTCGTCCCCAAACGAACAGCACATAAGAGTTCAACAAAACACTTTATACTCAATATCTCATGATGAATGTGTTCACATTATATTTGTGAAAGATTCTTCATCTTAATGATTTGTTTGTAAGATGATCTCTCTTCCTCTGTTTGTCTCTTTCTAGTCTTCATGACTGTGGCATTACAGATGTTTCTTCTTTAACTCAGTCTTTGACAAACACAAAAGCTCTGCAGTTTCTAAAAGAGATTAATCTGAGACTCAATAAGATTGAAGACTCAAAGCAGAAGCTCATTGTTGTGCTACGAGACTCAAACTGTAAACTGATGTGAGTAAACTTCACTTTGTGATATTAAAGAGATTCATTTACCTCTGATATGTGAACAAATATATACTTTCACATATTAGTGAAAAGAGTTGATCAAATGATCATCAAGCTTTATTTCTAAGGGTTTGTGTCAGAATGAAATGTAAAGTTGATAAAAATGTTGAACACAAAGGAGGAAAGAGAAGAAAAGCAGACTGTCACAGCTTTCTACAGCAACAGCTGCTTTATTAATGAGATCAGTAATAGTGAATCATTAGAGTTTGAAATAGATTTGTTCAGATTGTAGGAAAACGCTGGTAAAATCAGAGCAGATTCAGCTTCAGCTCACAGTCGTCCAGCATCACATGATCAATGTCTCTGTCTCTTGTGTGTTTTTACTTTGACAAGCAACACGTCACATTACTTTACACTTACTTTCTGTAAGAGATAATGTCCCTCCAGCCGCTTGTTATCACAGAATAAACCCGACAGGGTGATCAGGACTTGTGTCCTCCTGAAGAGACTTATTCTGTGATCACATCCGGCTGCATCTGCATTATCACACTTATTATATGCTTTCTTGACACACAAGTGAAGAATTAGACACAATTTAGATTCAGCTAAACACTTCTGCTCAGTTAGCAACAACTTTGATTACAGGATTTTAATTTAACTTTTTACTGTGATTGAAATATAGTAACTAATTAGTACTTTATTCCACTGAACTCTGATTATCTTCTCTTCTGTTCAATCTTACAGTATAGAATGAGTTAAATCGCCAAGATCTGATAAATGCTGTGTATCATAAAGTGAAGTGATCTTGAGAGGAGCAGTAAACATCAGCTGAAGATCCACAGAAGAGCTTCACTACTGTGTCTATGAGGAGAAATAAATGTGTGATAAATGTGTAAATGTGATCCATACAGGTGAAGAGACTCAGACTTTACAATCAAATAATGCAGCATGTGTGTAAGAAACATGATATTGAATGATTAATGTTGCTTTAGTATTCAAGCAGATGATCATTGTGTTTAATGTAAAGCTGGAACAGAGGAGGAAGAAGCTCAGATGAGTCTGTCTGGCTCTTCAGTTTAATAATATTTCTATTAAACTCATTCATAATGATTCAGATGTTTAAATGTGATTGTCAAGAGCAGCACTTACATGTGTCAAAAGATATAAAGCAAATCTACAATGTGTGAAACTTATCTCATGTTTTCTGCACATTGTTATTCTATTTGACTTTATATTTAGTTGTGTGTCTGTTGTTAATGTACATAAATCCAGTATATAGTCTTTGTTCTGAGGATGGAGTCTCCTTCATCAAATCAAGTAAACATTTTCACAAGTTAACAGCATTTGTGTCTTTCACTCTCCTCTAAATACTCAAACACATTTAGTCTTTTTAACACTTTTATATTTTATATTTCCATGTGAATAAAATGCTACATACAGTTAAAAACAACTACTTTGTTTGAAAAGTTTACTTGTCTGTTTTAAGTATTATTGAAGTGACATAAGCAGTTTCTCTAACTTTAATGTAGGCTAACTTGTAGACATAAAGCATAAATAGCTCATGTATAATAACAGAAATGTTCCCATTATACGTACAGCAGGTAAAAGAAGTCAGCATTTTTCTCAGTTAATATATTTCTGAAGGTGCTGTTGACATGAAATTTTCACCATGTCTGTAACAATCCAAGTAATACATTCATACAAATTAAATAAGTTCAGAAATTAAGTTCTGTGTAATAAAGTAGAATGCCAATCACCAAATGTACAGTAGAAAGAGAAAAACGTTCAGAAATGATTTAGGAAATAAAAAAACCAACAGCTTTTATGAATTCAGTGTGTTTATACATATGCAATAGTAAATCTAAGCAACTTCAAATTGCAATGTTTTAAATGTAAAGCGTATTATATTGAGTTATGATTTCTAATGCATACAGGTGAAACATATTAAATAATGCAGCATTAATATAAACATGTACACATGGGAGATATTGAAGAACATTTCAGTCATAGCACAGAGTCAGCTCTTTTGAGGGTTTCTAATGATACTTTACATGGTTTGAGCTCAGGTTTAATTGGCAAATGAATGCTGTTGTAAAGTTGATCATCTCTTTTGAGGACATGGAGAAAGTTGTGCATGTTTTGTGTTATTGTGTTTGGATTATTGTAATGCATTATATAATAAGAGAGAGCACATTACTTCTGTGCTTATCATCTCACACTGGCTATCTGTACAACACAGAATTTATTACAAAGTGCTGCGATATGTTTTCGAAGAGTAGTTGTTTGTAGTAGTTATGTTTGGGTATAGATTAGGGTTAAGGGATGTAGAATATGGCTATGCAGAATAAGTCATTAATATGTGCTTTATACAGTAAGTACTAACTACATTTGCTTTCCAAGCTATGACAGCAGTTCAACACACAAGCCAAATATCACCTGATTTCATCATTGTGGCGAGTGGGGCGGGGCCGAGAGGCGTGGGAACGAGGAGTGAGGCCAGGTGTAGTGATTGGAGATGAGCTACACCTGAGCCCCACCGTCGGTATCGAGTCCCACGTAGGAGATGGAAGGATATAAAACTGGAGCGACTATAGTGAAGGACGAGAGAGGACCAGGCCTGGACATTATTTTAATGTGTGTGCTTTTTATTTATGCGCACCAGTCGGCCGTGAGGGGCTGGTGCGCCGTTTTGTATTTATTTTTGAATATTAAAGTCTTTTTGATTGTGCGCCGGTTCCCGCCTCCTTCTTCCCGATGAATATGGAGTTTATATTGTTACAATCATCGCTTCCCACAGTTAGGTCCGGAAATCAGTTTGTGGTAAGTAAATAACTGAAGCTGTTTTTTTTTTCCTAATTACAAATTGTGTTTTTTGTTTCATGTGTCACAGTAACGATCAGTCTACATGTTATTTAGTGCTGTAACACATCCTAAAGTTTGCCTCTGAATTCCTTTGTGCTAATGTGGTGACTTTCTGGGTGTTATTTATGAATACATGTTTATGTCATATTATACCAACAGAATATGCCAAGAGTTAAGGTCAGAAAGACAGACGGGGGTCTGATTCAGCCAGATGTTTATGAGAGGTGTTTCTGTCAGGAACATCAGTCTCCGGGCATATGTCGTGTCAGTTTGCTCAGATACTGCAATGGAGAAGACTAGACCACCAGGACACAGATCATAGTCTAAAGTCTTCTCCGTGGACCAAGAGAGGAAACTGCAGGCTTATATTGTGAGGACAGCTGATATTTTGCTCTGTCTCTTAAGAAGATCAGTGTAGTAAAGCCAAAACACTCAACATGCAGCTCACTCACACTGCTCTTACTCAAACTATTTAAATTCGTATAATGTGAGATTTGTGTATTCTTTAAACATATTTTTCATTTTTATCCTGATTACATTTTTTATTGAAGTTTTTAAAATGTTTCATTTTCCAGTGTCTCTGAAGCTGCTGCAACGTGTAAAAATCCCCAGTTCATGATCAGTGAACTCTTATTTTATCTTACACATGTCATAAACCATCTCCATTTAACTAGTTTTTGTTATGTTTTAGGTGCACATATTTGCATATGAATTGGCCAGCAGATGTGGCTACAAATATCCAGACTGGCTCACCTCCTTCCTTGAACACAACAATATATCGTCTGTTCATCGTCCTCAAGACACCAGCATGTCCCGCTCCACCAGCTTCAGTAAAACACATGTGACTGCTTTTATAACAACCTGCAGACAGTTCTTGCCTGATATACCCTTCTGAAGCAAAGGACATTTGGAGCATGGATGAAACGGGTAAAGTTTACAATTCATTAAAACTAAAGTGGTTTAAGACCACAAGACAAACTCATTGCTATATAACATTTAATAACAGATATAAACTACAGACCTTGATATACATACATACTGTAGCCTATACAGATAAATACAGACTATGAGCTGAGTAAATATGTAATTATACATGAGTAAATATGTAATTACATAAAAACACTACACACACCTAGTTAAAATAAATACATATACAAATACATAAATTGATTAATAAATAAATACAGATATAGAGATAATAAAACAATAATGAAAATAACACACTACACTAACTATACACAAACGTCTACAAATGTTCATGAAATTATGATAATTAATTTTCATGTACAACAGTCCAAGTCCCAGATGAAATAATCACCATCAAAAGAGGCAGAAGGAGGTGAGTGGCATTTGGTTTTTGCTTTGTCCTGAGTAATTTCTTTATACATGCTGCTACCATGTGAAGAGAGGATGAGCAATAACTGCCTGTAAATTTATACAAATATTGACAACCATTTCATACGAAACACTACATAATACACACATAGCAGTTCACATGATATCTTACAAAGGTGTGATTTTATAAAGTGTATTGTCTTGACTATGGTGATCACACGTAGACAGGTTAGCAAAAATAAAACTGAATAATATAAATATAGTAAAGTACACTTCAGTGTTCAGTGGCAGTGTTCACAGCTGAACTGTCTCTGTTTGACCAGTCCAAGTCCTTCATATGCAGCCTTTGATACAGTCAGCAAATATTTGTTCATATTCTGACAAGAAATGCTTTCTTTCAGTAATATATTGAACTGTTTGTTGTAATGTGTAAAAACAATTTTTACAGGACAAAAAAAAAAAAAAAGTTTTGTAAGCTGCATTAAAAAAATGAAGAATGAACATATTTACCTCTCTTTTATTTACACAGCGCTGGACGGGTGTTTACTGGTTTTGTGACAGAGCTGCTGGATCTCCAGAGAAGTGTCTGTCAGTGGTACATCACACAGATGGTCTCCAGAGAGTTTGATATGTGCCTCGTTCCTCTGTCACTGCTCTGTCCTCCGAAAGACTGAGGAGCTGCTGGACATTCACCAAGAGATTCACCTCCTGAAGACCCCAGAACACATGGACAACAACGTTCATTATTACTTCTCTCTCATTTACACATGTGGACGTGCATAACAAAATTACAAAATGTTCAGAAAGTACTCGGGCTCATTTACAAATAAATGACATTACAAGAATGAATAACACATACAACTTATTCGTTTAATTTTTAACTTGCATCACAAAAATAAAATACAGAAATTAGGTTGTTTCATTGACAGTGTGACATTTTAGAAAAACATAAACAATTTCAATGTACCCATTTTTTTTCACTGCTTTCTCTTCTTGAGAAAAATGGTTAATACACTAATTTATGCACTACAAGAACAGCAAAGGGAAAGACTATTGCCTATTGGTTTATTTATATAGTGGTTGTCTTGTGTAAAAAAAAAAAAAAAAACTTAACGAGATTCTGGGATATGGAGGGGTGTGAAGTGTCCATCAGACGTACACTTAACTATCCTGGGAAACGGAGGGTGCATTTGAAGTTGTTTTCGAAATACGTCGAAAAAATCTCTTCATCTTATAAAGAATAAAAAAATCCATACGATTTCTGAAATATTATACAGAGGTATTTAAAGAAGTTTAGATGCTGTCTTTGTATGTGATAGTTTATTTATTTATTTATTTATTTATTTATTTATTTATTATCTCATTTTAATTTATCGGTAATGTCCTCCAAAAAGGTTTTTAATTTATTATTATTATTATTATTATTATTATTATTATTACTATTATTTTTACAGTGTAATTTATTATTAATGTGTATGTGTTCATTATTTTTGTTCATTATATTTTGGATTTGTATGTGATCCCTTGACTATGTTCCTTTCGTATTGTCTGTTTAAGCATTAATTAATAAAAAATAATAAAGAGCACTTCTCTTTGGGACAGCTGTCCGGTGTGAGGACGCCTCGCGGTGATGACGTCATCGCTCCCGCGCGCTTCACCGCGGAGTTTTATGAGGTGAATCGTTCGCTATTTCACGTAATTGTAAAATACACTTTACATCGTTTGTTTGAGCAACATTTTTACACAGTCAAATCTGAATTATTTTCATCAGGTTCGGTGCTCTGTGTGTGTCTGCTAACACTTACATTTAAAGAGAGTTATACATTTAAAATCGATCGTCATCAGTTGACAGTTGTCTGTCTTTCTTCACGGAAAACGGTAAGATGTGTAAGATGTGTTGTTATGAATGTGGTAAATAACATTTGGACTATATTCAGATTCATATAATATGTTGGATGAAGATGTGTTTCTACAAGCAAAAGATTTGATGCCCCAATTCTGATCTGTTCGCGCATGCGTTGTTGTGATTTACCGCCTCCACATGTGCTTCCTCATGAGAATAATGTGACTTTAGCTGACAAAACCAGTCACAATGAGCCATTAAGAAAAAAAATCTCCATCAAAAGGCCTTTAAAATGATTTATGATTTGTTGGAATCTGACAAAAAATGACCAAGTCACCCATTTTTAGTCCTCCGTCTTGTCTTATTATTAATTACTATATTAATTTCCACAACACACTTTTTTTTTTGCTATTATAAATAAGAACATATGCAAAAAAAAAGATAAATTAACCTAGAAAGAAAAAAAGCATTATCTTTATCATTTTATATCTAAACTAAAGCATTCATGTACGATAAACTATCAAATGTAAAAAATAACTTCATTACAAATAAATAGATTATTAAAACTACAAAAGCAGTTAAATGAAGTGCAGCGAGTGATTCCCTCTTTTCTTTTATTGTTAGATTAACATTATGAGAATAATACAGACGTCCTGTACTGTAGGGCTGTGCGATATGGACAAAAAAAAAACCTATCACGATTTTTGATAAATTTTGCGATTTCGATTTTAATCACGATTTTGACACACACATGCATGCTTTACAGTCATAAATGCATTCGGTATAAATTTGAAACATATTTCCAAAAGAAAACCAATGAGAGCTTTATCAAAAAGTTGTAACATGTCTCTAGAACAGACTTAAGTCAAAATAATCACTAAGTAAAGATGTCAATCAAAATCTAGACATATGGCAAAAAATTATAATAAAAAAATAAAATAAAACCCATGGTCAGGGATTGTTTTTTTTTTTGCCATGCATTGGTCATAGAGCTCACTTTAGCGGTGCCTCAGGTGTTATATGTTTTGCCCAATATATTTATTGCCCAAGGTTCACACGTTTTCCGTCTGCAGTGCGTATACAGTAAGTTATGTGTACGCGGTTCAGAAGCAGCAGCGAGAGCGCATTATTGTAACACGTAAGCACAACGTGTTTAATAATGCACGAGCGCGAATCTATCCGCTCGCACACAGATTTCCTTTGCTCTGTTAACAAAACCAGACGCACGTGCTCAGATCATAGACTGTATAAGGCTCAGATACACACTGCCTTACAACGTGTCTCCTCTCGCTCAACCTGCGTCCTGTGCACTCACAACTCTCTCTGTGCTCACGCGCAAGATATTAAATATTTTCGCACCTTTCTATTTATAACCTTGTCTGTTCTCATCTTTTACCGCGTGCAGTGTGAACGCTCTGATCTGTTAACATGGGCTCGAAAAAAAAGGCTTATGCCCAGTCTGCTCTGTTCTCGCGCTCCACTTGTGCGCTGCATCCTGATTGGTTCAGATATCATACTGCGGGAGGTTGGGTCCGTGGAAAATCATGCTATAAAGCGACTTAGAAATCTTGCACACTCAAATCGCGATTTTATTTCGATTACGAATTTTCGATTAATCGCACAGCCCTACTGTACTGTAATGGATCTAATATAATGTTACACATCTGATGTTTTCCCCCAACAGTTCCCCAAGCGTTCACTTCAGACAGAGCAGATTATGTGTGAAAACATCGGATATAGGCAACAAATCAGAGCTGGGCATCAAGACCTGGAGTGTAAACGAGGCCTGTTTCGTGTCAATAGATCCTGTTTTCACCTCATTCATTATACTGATGACTTCAGATCTGTTCATTGACACATTAAGATCATTTTATTGCTGTCAACAGACTTAAGCAAACAACATATGTTTATTCTTTAACTTTTGTAATTCTTACATTGTTTTATATTTGGTATCTTTTAATTGTATGTTTTTTTTCCTATAATCCTCTGCCTTAATATTAATGAGAGTAAAGATTGATAATAATGGATAAAGGGTTTATTGCTTTTTTTCAGCTAACAAGTACGAGGATCAGAGCATCATGAAGAAGAGACAGAGTGTATTAAAGGACAAAGAGAACATGAGAGATCTAGAACCCTGCAGAACCAAACACACTGAAGAACAAACAGGTTGGTGTTTACTCTTCATCTTTTTTATCAATGAGGCTGAAGAACCATTAGGTTATAAAGCAGTTCAATTGTTTACTTTCTGTAGATTGGAGAGAAAAAATTACGCACTTCTCACAAAAAAATAGGGATATTCAAACTTTTGGTGAAATTTATGGAAGATGTAAAAAGTTCACCCTACAGTGATATTATATCATGAAAGTATGGTGTATTTAAGTAGAAGCATGCAATGGTGATTTCTTTATCTCAATTAAAACTGAAGCTATCAACAGTGGTGGGAATACCAGAACAGAAGTCAATGTCTCTTGTCATGTGTCCTTGAGCATCAATTACAGCTTGACCACGATGCCTCATGCTGTTCACAAGTCGACGTACTGTCTGCTGAAACATGGCATTGCACTCTTCTTGATGGGCTGCCCTCAGCTCATTGAGGTTCTGGGGTGCAGGGTTACGACCCTCTACACCACGACTCCACTGATCTCATTGGTTTTCTATGGGATTCAGGGCTGGAGAAAGTGCAGGACACTCAGTTTGAAGCACCCCAGCCTCCAGCAGCTGTTCCCTGATGATGTGATCTCGATGAGCTGGGACATTGTCATCCTCGCAGGTCGTCTAGCTGATGATTCGAATGGTCTGACGTGACACTCGTGTGTCTGGAGTTGAGTGTAGGGATGGGCGATATGGCTGAAAACTGTTTCATCATATCAGTGTTTCATTTCAGTCGATATTGATAATTATTTATATTTTTATGACCTATTTAAAATAAGGACCAGGAGAAAAATATATTGCATTTAAACATTTAAACTTAACCTTCCTCTGATCAAAATGCCCTCAGTTATTAAAACAGAAATGTCAACAACCATGGAAAACTCAAATAATACAAATGTAAACATAAGTCTAAAGTAACATTTAAGGTGCAAAATGAAAGAGAATGTAAGAAATGCCTAATAAAGTGTAATAAAATAGTGGAAAGTGTTAAATATAAACATAGAGAAACCTGAGAATTTAGCACAACTTAGTGTTAGGAAGTTCACTAGCTGTTCACCTTCTGGTGAATAAAGTGTTTTAAAATATGTGCAGTGTTTTGTAAACATAAATAAAACTGATGTAGACTGAGATACATCTCTAATATAAAAAACAAACCTGATACAGTACATTAACATTGTATGAAATATAAAACCTTCAGAAATATGAAAAAGTAACTCTTCAGGTTATTCTTACTCTAATAATTAATCATACTTGAAATTGAACTATTGTGGCTGGGATGCACAAGTACGTTTTCGCCAGCAGAGACAATCTGGAGAAGTTGTGTTCATCTAGCCTCCACCAGTCCAGAGGGTTAGACTCACTGTCTGCATCAGGGCACATCAGGTACATTTACAGCTCACTCTCCACTTTTTGCTTTTCAGTGAGAAGCAAAGCATCATCTTCTTGGCACTGTTTTTTGAAAAAGCTGCTTCTTAACACCCAATGGCACAGGTGGTCCACTGACAGCTCCTCTTCTGCAGCTTGGTCTGCTGCTCCCTCAGAAGGCCTTGCCTGTGATTGGCCCTGGTCTTCATCTATGGGGACAGCTTATTTCTCATCGAGGTCATAATTTTTGTCTTCAGCTCTTTTATGAGCTGAGTGTCCCCCTCATTAACTTTCAGCAAACTAAAGTGAAACAAAGGGGGGAGCACAGGCTTCACGTACGAGACAGCCACATATTACTTGGCAACACTGGTTCAGGTGGAGCGGCAGTTACTACACAGAGCCGTAGTCTACCGAAAACTAACACAAAATCGTTTTCAAAATCGACAAAGTATCGCCTGCGATTTTAACATCGATTTTGTGTAGACTGTCAGTGAATTATGGCTTGGTGTAGTAAATGCCAACCGGTGTTGCCAAGTCTGTGGTGGTTTATCTTGTCCGCGGGTCAAAGCGACCCCAATACAAATAATGTGATATTTAGCCCCTAAAATGTGAATTTTACCAAGCAACCCTGCTAAAAAAACGTATATTTTAACCCCGGGAAGCAATTTTTTAATCGGGGAACCTTCTGGAAGCGCGATTGGGCTAGTTTTGGACTAGTTTTGAGAAGCAACTTGGCAGGATTTGTTGTGAAAACCTGGCAACCCTGATCTGAACACACGTGCTGGGGATATACTTCTAATTACAGGAGTGTCTTTACTGAGCCCTAGTAGCCTCTCAAAGTATCTGTATTGCAGTTTTTTACTTTTATTTCAGACCTGATGGAGGAGAATGAGGAGAGTGACGAGCAGAAGCATCATCATGGTACAACGAGAGAAAAAACTTGCTCACAGACCAAAAGAGTTTATTTACGGAAAAGAAGAAATAAGAAAGGTTTCACCTGCACTCATTGTGGAAAGAGTTTGACATACAAACACAACCTCAATGTTCACATGAAGATCCACACTGGAGAGAAACCGTTCACATGTGATCAGTGCGGGAAGAGATTCACACACAAAGTAACCCTTCAGCAACACATGATCCTCCACACTGGAGAGAAACTGCATGAATGTGATCAGTGTGGAAAAACATTTTCATGGGCTTCAGGCCTGAAGCAGCACATGAAAGTTCATACAAAGGAGAAACCACACTCATGTTCTTTCTGTGGAAAGAGTTTTTCACAACTGAAACAATTTAAAAGTTCATCAGAAGAGACACACTGCTGTGAAAGATTACATGTGCTTTGAGTGTGAGAAGACGTTTACTACGGTTGCACAACTGAAGCTGCACAAGAGGATCCACACTGGAGAGAAACCTTACATGTGTTCATACTGTGAGAAGAGATTCAATCAGTCAGTACATCTGAGAAGACATGAGAGGATCCACACTGGAGAGAAACCGTATCACTGCACTGCATGCGGGAAGAGTTTCCGTCATTCATCAACTTTTTGTTTGCATATGAACAACAAACACAGTAAGTAGATCATAGATCCAGCACCTTTAAATCTTAGTTTTCAACTTCGCCAAATGTGGCACTCTAATGCATTGAGTAATAATATCTGTCCTAACCAGCGACAGGACAAGGAAACAACATCTAAAGTTTTCACTGTAGATAAAGTTCAAGATCAGCAGTTTCATCTGTGAGATCCAGATCAACTCAAAGATGGACCAGATCTGATAGTTTCACTGTTGTAAAAACATTACACTTTATTACACTTTTGTTTAAGCTTTTATGAAAGAAGATTTTTAAGTCCAAACTGTTGTTCAGAATGCATTATTTTTAACTTGTTTTTATTCTTCAACTTAAAGTGTAGTTAGAAAATACAGATGTAAAGTATGTTGCTGTAACTTTGCTGTTGGCCGTTTCTTCAGTTTTATTTTCGGGAGATAATTTGGTTTTCTTATAAGTCCATACAAATCTGTATGGTTTGTTTCCATTTTTATTTGATTTGTTGTCTGCTGATTTGAATTCTCTAATTTTGGTTACATTTAAAAGCCATATTAATTGGATTTTGTGGATTTAGCTGAACTAATGTAGCTGGCTGGTTATGGAATCGTCTGGTGATTATTATCACCAAAAGAGGGCACTGACAACTTCACTGATTACATTAAATGATTACATTTTTGTATTGTGGATTCGTAAAGTCATCATTTTGTTTTATTATGTTCTGTCTGCTAGTTGCAGTATTTACTGTTTCATAGCCTGACTTTTGATGAACTGTATTAAAACTAGGGTCAGTTTCACCCAAGAACATAATTATTATGAATTCTAATATTAGTATATGGAAGTTGGAACCAACAAACAATTAAAAACAAAAAACAAATATATGGTCCTTGTTTTCATTTATTTATAGATAACCACAAGTGAGATTTCAATTGAAGTTTCATTAATAAACTAGAAACTAGCCTATTATGTGATCTTTGGCAGCTGGGACTTGAATAGAAGATTTATTGCAAAGGGAAAAAATTTTTTCGACAACAATGGAAAGATATAATTCTTTCTTTTATGATTGTTTGGTAGGCCACTGATTTGCCAATTTGTTGAAATTGAGATTCATACATCATCTGAAAGCTGAATAAATCATCTTTCCATTGATGTATGGTTTGTTAGGAGGACAGTATTTGGCCGAGATACAATTATTTGAAAATCTGGAATCTGAGGGTGCAAAAAAGTCAAAATACTGAGAAAATTGTCTTAAAGTTCTCCAAATGAATTCTTAACGATGCATATTACTTATCAAAAATTAAGTTTTGATATATTATGTTAGGAAATTTACAAAATATCTTCATGGTTTTGTGCTCCAGGGTCACATTTGTTAGAAAGTGTTTATTTTGTTTAAATTATATGCAATGTTAGTTCACTAGATGTAGCCAGGGTTTGACATTAACTTTTTTGGACACCAGACACTATAGATAATAATTTTCTGAATTTACAAGCCTGGACTGTCGTTGCATTCAGATGCATTTACAGACAGTTCAGTTTAGCTAAAATATAGCACAAATGCATTTACAACAATAATGTTGTGAGCTTGGTATTTTTATAAAATAATACAATTGTATATACTTACAAATAGTTGTCAGCAAGTGTATTGATTACTGAGTCATTGAAGCATGCCTTTAAACAATTTGTTCATAGGGCTGATTCAAGAATGAAGCAAGTGCCTGTCTTATGAATTGACCACTGAATTATTGACCCAAATTCAGTAGCAAAACACTGCTGCTGAGAGAAGCACGACTGTCCTGCTGTGATCTTTGTTTGCAACTATTTTAGCCAAATCGAGCAAAAACAGTCAAGGTTGACAAAAATATCCTTTCAATAAATTCAGATATTGAACTAAATATATTAAGTAGGCTACTAGTTTCAACTCTTGAAAAACTACAGGGTTGGTTTAATTTTCCTTTACTGTCTTCTGTAGAGAACTGTGCGATTGCAGAATTAAAAAAAAAACTTTAGTTTACTGGCTAAGTGACTCTCTCGTTTATCTCTTATTGAATGAACATTTAAATATATTATGAGTGTAAATATGATTTCGGAGGATTTGATTTGCCTGACTGAAGGGAACAAGATGATAAGCAATTTTTTTTATGGATCAAAATAAGAATCTCCCACTGTTTAAACTGT